>NC_048598.1:62986882-62996882 GCF_003668045.3 Cricetulus griseus
TCAAAGGTGGCCTCCCTAGGTAATGCTTGCCAAGAACTCTAGAGAGGCATGGACTCCGAGAGGCAGCCATCTTAGGATCTAGACTGCATTAATTGACAGTCGTAGGCACAGCCATAAGAAAGGCAAGAAGCTGTGTGCCTTGAGGGTTTCTTCCAGTCTGCTAGTGCTGTGCACATCTATCTTAATGCTACAATGGGCCGTAAAGCAGGTCTTGCTTCCCCATTTTGCAGCTGAAGAAACTGAGAATGATCAAGGCAGAGGGGCAGGTGAAGTCACAGAGACGGTACATCAAGAGCTGGTGAGCAGGAAAATGAGACCAGGAAGGAAAACCTGCACCTGCTGGCTTAGCAGTTAGATCCCTTTACTCAACAGTTCTCTAAATGATGCACTTCCAAATACATATTTACTCACTAAGTCCAACCATTAAGCATGGAAGGTAGCCCTCTGAGTTCAGAGAATATGGTCTAAATGCCAGAGAAAATGGACCTTTTGCTGCTCAGATAGCCAATTAGTGCTGAGTGTTTCTCTGGTTGCCTCCTAAGGAAAGTTGCATTTGTTTTTCATCAAAATTACTTAATGACAAGTCCCCAGTGGATGTTTTAGAAGACCTTTAGCGATTGTTTGTGGCCTGTTATTTAAACTAAAAATGATACTGGGGAAAATCACACTTGAGTACCAGCTCACAGACTGGAACTGGCCACCTGCAAAGGACCATTGCATGACTGAAATCTTTTCCAGACTATTGCATCCTTGAAGGGCTTCAGCATCAGAAGGAGCTGGAGCATTATTTAGAGGGGTTCATTTAAGAACAACAGGATTAGATTAACCTTGGGGAGGGGGAGAGTGGGGGAGGGAACGTTATGCAAGATGCAAAAAGAATGAGGATTCTGGCTGCAAAAACATCCCAGCCCAGGAGGCAGACAGAGCTATCCATCATTAACCTCATTTAAAACAAACATGACAAATTGTGGAGAAAATATATGATGAGCTCCATTCTTCAACAGCATTAGGAATGGACAAACCGGGTGTCTTTTCTGTACCTAATTTGGGTAGACGTCTTTCAGAATTGTTTTTCTCTCTTGTGGGGCCTTTTCCACTCTAAAATGAGTATCAATGCCTACGTCCCCCGCTATGACCTGCAGGTGTCATGCCCATGGTAGCTCTAATAAAATCTCAACCCAGGAAGAGGGATGGCTTGCAATGCTATTTTAAGCGTCCTTTAGCTGAACTATCATATTAATGAGGCTGACTCCTTAATCCTACTTTACTTATAATCTGCAGGCAGGTTGTGGAGATTCTCAGTCACACATGGTGGGTGAAAGACAAAGGGACGTGTCCAGAATGAAAACCCAGCTGGCCTAAACAGTTATTGACTTCTCAGGACATGGACAAGAATAAAAAGTGTGGCCATGGGAGAGAGGTTGGGTGTCAACATCCCAGTTTGCCAGGCCAGGGAAATCTATAAACCTCCACAGTCATCTTCCCTGTGACTAGCACAGGGATATCTTCAAGCTCATAGGCCCACAAGAATTAATGTCTGTGCACTGCTGCCCCCTGCCGGATACATGGGGTCCAGCTAGACACACTTTTGTATGGAGTCCAAGAAAATGCCATTTGGCCATGTCAATTAGTTTTCAATTCTCTCTCTTCCACCCCCTGACAGTGCCTTCCCCTCTCAAGACCCTGTTAGGAGACAATTCCATCTGAGCTAATGGGCAAATATTCCTTATAATGCAATTTTAGAGCTTTCTTGTGAATAACCCCAGAGACCCTCCCTTGGCAGGCTGGCCAGAGACAGTGGAAAATACGAAACACACCATTTTGCTGTTCCAAGTATTGTTTTATGAAAACACTCTCTTGAATTAACATGAATCCAAGCATGATGATTTCTCTTTTTAAAGGAACCAGGGGCATCCAGCATGTTAGCTAGCCCTTCCCTCCCCCATCACTTCATATGAGTTCTGTATAATGCCCCTTTCTCACAAGGCTACTGCAGACAGAATCAAGCCAATGCAGTGTGGTCAAGGCTCCAAAGGCCACTCCTGGGAGTGGGTTCTCAGCATGCCATCTGTGAGTTGGGGATATGGGGGAGATGATGGCATAGACATTCAGTTGTAAGTGGGTTTGGGGAGACGCCTCAGGAAGAATGAAGGAAAGGGACTGTTCTTTGACACCCAGGGTGCCAGTGGGTTAGGACAGCAGGGTGGGGGAGGGACGATAAATAAGACTGACAGATGAAAGAAGCCAGATGACAGAAAGATTGAGATCCCTCCCCTCCAGGGCTTCATGTGACAAACACAGAATGCATGGGAAACATGATCCTCAGGACCTGGGAGGAGGTGGTACTCTGGGAATGACCTACCAAGAGTTGTGACTCTGAGGGCTTTTGAGTCTCAGTTCCGCCCCACTTTCTCTCTCAGGAGTGCCTTTGTCTCTCTTAGGAACCCTCTCTAGTTCTATCACCGTCCATTCGGTTGGGCTCATTGTTCCTTGGAGCCTCGACAGCTCAGCAGACACCCTGTGGGCTCCTGTCTACATCCATAACACCAGGGAAGGAAAACTGGCATGAACAAACCCCAGGTCACCTCAGGCAGAGTACACCTCAGCAGTCATCTCTTATGTCCACACCAACTGTGCTAAACCAAGACAAAGGGAAACCCTGAGGATGGGAAACAGGGAGAGACACCCTTCACTCTGGATCTGGTTGAAGCCTTTGCCAGCAGAGGAGCAAGCATTCCACACGTAACACCTTCTTGGGGCTCCTGCCCATTCCTAGCCATGTACCAGAATCTCACCAGAAACCCTATTTACAGAAAAAGACACACACTGAATCTGATGTACAAACCGTAGTGGCTACTGGTTTCACCTGATAAGATAATCACTCCCTCTCTCTGACCAGGTCCTCTCGGTGGGATAAATGCCATCAACCCTTAGACTCCTGGGCCAGTCACATCTGCATCCCCAAGAGCTTGTCAGAAATGCAGACTCTCAGCCCCCTCCCAATCCCACTGCTCTCATCTGCATACAAACAATTGCTCCTGCTGACCCTGAAGGGGAGAAAACTCCCAGAGCGACAATGGGTAATCACTTGCTGCAAAAATATGAGGCTCTGAGTTTAGACACCGCCCCCAACCCATGTAAGAGTGTAATTCCAGCATCCCATCCAGTGAGATGGGAGTTGGAGACAAGTTAACCCCCCCACACACACACAGCTTAATGGCTAGTGAACTTGGCACACCAGTGGAAACACACACAGCAAGGCAGAAGGCAAAGAGCAACACCAGATACTGTGCTCTAACTTCCGAATGACTACATACACACATACACACATTATATACATACATAAACACGTATTATTTTAAAAGAAGAACTGCTACTGGTCTTGATCATAGAAATCTAAAATGCATTTCTTTTGCTCTGGAAGTTCAGGGTTATAATTGATTTATTTCCCAAAAATCTCTGCTTCCATCTCTGGCTCAGGCTTCTTACAGAGGAAACCAGTGTCTCCTTAGCTGACCCTGGTTCCCAGAGAAAGAAAAGATGGAAGCTGAGAGACAGAAGAGCTGGCCAAAAGGGTCACTGTATGGAGGTCACCAGGCAGATGGTGGGTCACAGCCTTGCATAGGGTGGTGGGCATGCCAGCTGAACTGGCTGAACTCAGGCTTGATAGATGTTCTTTTCCTGAGAAGGACAGCTTAGCTTATCTAGAGGGAAGACTATCCCCAAGTCTATTTCAATTTCACACTCTGCTCTGGAACCAGAGGATATAGGGGCACCCAGGTTAGCAATCAGCCATGACACAGGCAGCTCCCAGCAGGCATTTCACCATGGTGGCAGAACAGTGCCCTTAACAGCTCATGTACAACGAATGGGCAGTGGCTGAGGTGGAAAGACAGACTCACATACCCATGGTCAGCAGAGCACTGCTGCTTTAACACACTGAAATCAAAATACTAATCGGCAGATCTCTAGCCTCTGCATCCCTGGAGCCAAGGATGCTCCCGGTTTCATCTCAAAGGTACCTGCCATCCTGAAGCCAACACAGGACACAGAGTTCCAGCAGGAGTCAGAAAAAGGACAGTGTGCCAGAAAGGGGGCTAGTCAGGGAACCCATCAAAATAAGTTCAATCATGGGTGCTGGTAGGAACACCAAGCCTCCTTCTCTGTAGGCCCAGGTGAGCTGTGTTCCCAACAGAAAAATAAAAAAAAAAAAAATCAAATGAAGGACCCTCGAGAACTCAAGAACTCCAAATGCAGGTGGAGCCAAACCCCAGATGCATGCCGAAGACTCCAGAGCTAGGTATCCTCAGGTAGAGAGGTACCATTTGCCTAGCAGCATTTAAGAGTAAAAACTACCCAATATGATGTGGTAGACTTTGGGGAGCCCCTTTTGAGGGCCTTACCCTGCCTGGGGAGTGGAGGGGGGATGGCTAGGGGCAGGTGGGATGTTGGGGGGGAGGGGAGGGAGAAGGGATTGACATCTGAAGGAAGCTTGTTCCTAATTTGAACTAATAAAATAAAACAAAATAAGAGTAAAAACCAGATGGGAAAGTATCCTTCTCTCTGTGCTATTGTCAGTCTTTAAGGTTAAAAATTCCTGGGTACAGGTGTGATCTGGAACTCAAGTAATAACAGTGGATCTACCATGTACTACAAAATATCTTGTGAACTGGAGAGATAGCCCAGCCCTAAAGTTCTTGATGTGCAAGCATAAGGAACTGAGTTCAAACTTTGGCAGCCACATAAAAATCTATATGTGCTGTGCACTGATACTCCCATTGCAGTAAAGATAGGTTCATCTCTAGGGCTCTCTGGTCAGCCAGCCAAACCTAATCTGCAAGTCTTGCAACTAGGATCTGGTCTCAAACGTACAAAGTGAATGGATACTGAGGAATGCTAGCCAATGTTAACTTCTGGCCTCCTTAAGCGCACGCGCGCGCGCACACACACACACACACACACACACACACCACACACACACACACACACACACACACACACACACACACACACACAACGTAAGTGTGAAACATTGTGGTGGTCTGAATAAAAATGGCCCACATAGGCTCATATGTTTGGATACTTGGCCCCTCTTTGGGAACTGTTTTGGAGAAGGATTAGGAGGTGTGGCCTTGGAGAAGGTGTGTCTCTGCCTTTGACTTCTAGATAAGATATGATCTCTCCTCTACTGCTCTAGCACCATGCCTACTTGCCAGCTGCTATGCTCTCACCATGATGTCATAGACTTACCCTCTGAAATTCACCCCCAATTAAACGTGTTTTTAAAAATAAGTTGCCTTAGTCCTGGTTTCTCTTCATAGCAATATAATAGTAACCAAAGGAAGCATTTTTCAGTAGCTTATATGTGCGCGTGTGTGCACACAGGAGAGCATGTGCATACACACACACATACACACACACATACACACACACACACATACACACACACATACACATACACACACACATACACATACACACACCACGGGGGCAGGGGGGGCAGGGTGATAAACTCTTTCTCAGTAGAATAAATGCCACATACCACGAGTACTCTCATATCAGATTGGCCCAAGTTTCACTACCAAATACATTTTTCAGAACTTTTTGGGTCTGGGCTTGTGGGCCTGTGTGGCTCATACTCGGTCAGTTTTCTCAGCAAGGCCATTTGTCAAGATGTCACTGAAAAGGCTGTTTCCAAGCCAGAGGCTGTGATGTTTGACGTCTACTTTCTTGGATCATTTATCTCAGAGAGCTCCCAGAGAGGGAGCCTCCCCTATTCAGACCCCATCAGCTCTCCCCATCTGGCTGCTGTTCAGGTAATGAACGAACAGCACAAGGGAACATGTGCTCTCTGTCACATGCATGCACTGTGTCTTCGAGTGGCCTTGGGGATCATGTCTGCCTGCTCCACCAGCTGGCACTGTGCAGAACACATAAGGAAACACTTGCTACTTGTTGAAAGCCTAAAGAAAGGCTCCATGTCTCCGTCCTGTAGGGAAATGGGAAGAAAGAACCCCAGGACTAGGAACTGCACTCACACTTTGGTCAATGGAGATAGTCTGGTCAGATTAGAACATCACATAGCATCTATGGGGCTGGTGATGTGGCTCAGTCAGTAGATGGCCTTCATAGCATGTGCAGAGCTCTGATTTCCATCCTCAGCATGGAATCCAGCCAGATGTGGTGATGCACATCTCTAATCCCAGTATTCCACAGGAAGAGGGAGGGGGATCAGAAGTTCAAAGTCATCCTTAGTTCTATAGTGAATTCCAGGTTAGCCACCCCTCCCCAAAGGCAAGTTAAACAACAGGATAGCTTCTGTCCTTGACTATGCAGGACAAATGATGGCAGATGTCATGTAGAACTGACAAATGTAGATAATCCTTTACACATGGTGACATAAACCATCTCTTCCAGATCATCTAGGCACTTGATGTCAAGCCTCATACCTGAGTTCGATCCCCAAGTCCAACATAGTGGGAGGAAATAACTTACTCCCACAAATTATATTCTGACCATCACAAATGATCTATCGCATTAAATACCTACAAATGCACACATAGATAAATAAATGTAATAAAAATACCTCTTGTGTTATATAACCTCTTCCTATAATCACACTACTCTCGCTCCACAATGCATAGGGAAAACATGGTCTTCATTTTGCAGACAAGGATTCATCAAAGCTCCCTCAGTCAGCCAACTGCCCACCTAAACCTTCAACTCATGCTTGAGATTAATCTTCTGCTCCAGATTCAAGGATTAACAAGTTACTTCCATAGAAACAAAGGTCAGAAGAAAGGATGAAGGAATTTGAGAGATATGGTAGAAAAAAGCAAAGGGGTTCTAAGGAAAGTTGTGTTATTGGACCTGAAGCTTAAAGGACAGATATAGGGGAGGTGTCCTTGTTAGCCTCCCCCATCTATCTACTTATCTACCTATCTATCTACCTACCTACCTATCTATCTATCTATCTATCTATCTATCTATCTATCTATCTATCTATCTATCTATCTATCTCTATCTCTATCTCTGTGCGTATTTTGTTTGTTTGTTTTGTCAACTTGATACACCAAGTGTCACTGGAAATAGGGATTTTCAAAACTTGATTGTCCCGATGACCAAGTTTGTGAAGAATTGCCTTGTTGGTTTTTGTGGAGATTCCAACCAGCTTTGGGCAGTGCTACCCTGGGCAGGTGGTCCTGAATTATCTAATAATACTGGATTGAATAAGCCAGGAAGGGTGAGCCAGCAAGCAGCATCTTCCATGATTGCTGCTTCAGTTCCCGCTCTGACTTCCCTCAGTGATGGACTGTGACCTGGAAGTGTAAGTCACATAAACCCTTTCCTCCCCAAGCTGCTTCTGGTTGGAGTATTTCATCACAGCAGCAGAAAAGAAACTAGAACAGGGTGTATTGATAATGTTTCTCATTGCTGGGACCAAAATACATGAAAAGAAGCAACTGAAATAGGAAACTGTTTATACTCTCTCATGGTTTGAAGAAGCACAGTTCATCGTGACTAGAAGGGCATGGCAGCAGGAACAGGAGGCAGCTGGTCACAATGTGTCTGCAATCAGGAAGCAGAGAATGAACGGGAAGTAAGGCAGAGCTACCAAATCTCAAAGTCCACCCTGCAGAGACCCACTTCCTCCAGCCAGGATCCTTATCCTAAAGGTTCCCATGACCTTTGCAACAACACTACCAGATGGGAGCTAAGTGTTTAAACATACAACTAGGTAAGGGCCATTCCACATTTGAACTGCAGTAAAGGTCTGAGTAGTGAATAGGACAGCTAGTTGAGAGTGGGATTCTATCCGGCATCTCTTTTGACCTGGGTAGGGTGGTCAAAGCACACCAGCTTCCACTGGGAATGCACAGTGATCCATTTGAGCTTAATGGTAGCAGCTTGTATGAAGAGATTTAGGAAAGAAAATGTTCCTAAGTAATGATTTCAGATATGATGGGGGAAAAAGCTTAACCTATAATTACACTAAAAATATATTAGGGCTGGGGGTGTAGCCCAGTATCAAGTGTTTGCCTGGTGTGCTAAGGAGCCCTGGGTCCACCCGGAGAACCAAAACCAATTAATGGCTGCCATGTCGAGTGGGCTGGCCAGGTTCCACCCACCCTTAGAATCTATAGGTAGT
Organism: Cricetulus griseus; assembly: GCF_003668045.3. NCBI lineage: Eukaryota > Metazoa > Chordata > Mammalia > Rodentia > Cricetidae > Cricetulus > Cricetulus griseus. Next base: position 62,995,032 of record NC_048598.1, read on the forward strand.
TCATGGTTACTGAGGGAGGAACAGACATTTTCTTCAATTGGAAAAGCTACTGATAAGTTGCCATTGTTCCTGTAAATAACCCGTAATCCATACTTGTATGAGCAATTCTAATAAAACCATTAGTTAAACATATCTTAAGTATGAGATGGACAAGTTGGGAAGACAGCAGGAATATTTTACTGTGTGTGTGTGTGTGTGTGTGTGTGTGTGTGTGTGTGTGTGTGTGTGTGTGTGTGTATGCACCTGAGTACAGTGCCCGCCAAGGTTCAAGGAGAGGACATTGCATCTGGAAGCTGGAGTTGAAGGTGGTTGTGAGCTGTCTTGTTTGGATGCTGGGATCTCCATCCATTCAAGCCTTCTGCAAATGCAATATGTGCCCTCAACCATGTCTCCAGCACTAGAGCTGAACTTGAAAACAAGGATCCTAGGAACATTGAGCAGCCGCAATCTCAAGCACAGACAGGGTGGATGGGCAGTCAGCTATTGCAGCTGCTCCTCACAGGCTTTAGACAGACAACATAGCACCTGCCACTCCATCTGATCCACAGCAAGTCACAGGGTGTAACTTGTCTCAGTTCATGACAGCCTGGATGTCAGAGACAGATGGTGGAAGAAGAGGAGTGCACTCTCTACCCAGCAATGTCACTAACCACTTCTGAACTCAAGGGGGCCGGGGCAGTGTCCAAGCTTGCCAGTGAGGAATCTAACAGTGGCAGGTGGTTAGGTGGATAACCCAGGATTAACACAGTGAGGCAATAATGGCTCCTTCCATGAGTGGTGACTTGGTGGAGAAAGCACAGCTGGAGTTGGGTAATTTCCAAGAGCTAGGATTACAAAGACACGCCCAACACCCAGCTTTTCTCTCACATGGGCTCTGAGGGTTGAACTCCGGGACCCTATACTTGCAGAATGAGCCCTTTAGTGAATAGGACATCCACTACCCCTAACTCGAATTTATTGACACCCCTGGGTGATGTCAGCTGTGGCCTGTTTTGGACTCACCCTGAAAATTAGGACTTACCAAACTCCTAGTGTGTCCCAAACTCCTCTGTTCACACTGAATCTACACAATGCTCCCCTACCCCAAAGCAGTCCCAAGCACAGAAAAGCTGAACAAATACCAAGGCCTCTAGATAACCCGCCCAAGGTCACCCAAGGCCTGGGTGACAGAGCTAGGTCAGCCTCTCCTGCTTTGCTCCTCATTTGCCAAAGCAGTTCTCACTGATGGCTGGTGGCATCTCCATGGTGGAAGCTGAAAAATGTGAGGACGTGGCATTTCATTATGTGAGCCATCAGAATTCAGTTTAATGGAGCCTTCATTTTCCCCCTAAGATTGTCCCATTCACAGAAGGAGTTAAAGTGCTTTTATGTAATGATAACAAGAGACAGCCTTTCACTTTCTCCATTTTTGAATAACCATAATTGGAAAAAATAAGTAGGTGAAGAGTGAATCTCAGCACACGTGCTTTTTCTCTTTCTCCTTCCTCCTTAGTACCACACCTACCCGCCTGGACCATCTGTAAGAAAGGATGTCTCAGGGTCATTTGTGTCCATAAAGACGCTGTGGTAGCTTCTTGAGGGAACACCTCCTGCACCCAGAGTGCACAGTGCTCCTCAGTCCTCCAGAACTGCAGCTCAGACTCAGACATCTCTTCAGCTCCTGGCTACTTGCATTCCTTTCCCTGGGCTAAATAAAAAGAATAGATTGAGCTGAGCATCTCTCTGTGTGTCTTGACTGTGGACATGGTGTGACCAACCATTTCACTCCTGATGCCATGTCTTCCCAGTCATGGTGGACTGCATTCCTTCACATTGTAAGCCAAGCAAGCCACTCCTTCCTTAATTGTTTCT